>NW_021636204.1:0-37809 GCF_004799145.2 Neltuma alba
TCAGTCATTCGATTACAATTTACAATAACTTTTATAAATTTGCGTTGGAAACTACGTAAAATCATTGTTCTTTTTCTGCCCAACTTGTTTTATTTTATTCCTTAAGCATTTAAGAATTCAACTTTAAAATAATGCTAGGCCACACACATCGCGTATGCTCACTGAGTCACTGTCCACCAGGAATCGTTGTGCGTGGGTAATTAAAGTAATAGCCTATTTGTTAATTTTAATTGTGAAAAAAAAGATTACAATGGAAATAAATATTACTTAAAAATTTTATAGCTAAAACATGAGAAAAAAATTAAAATTAAAATAATGAAACCTTTTAACAATATTAAAGTTTGTCAGTAATAATAATAGTGGACTTTTTATAATTCAACCACCGTTAAAGCAACCTTCCCGTATGAAATTAACACAAAACTAGATGGTTTTGGTAATTAGCATTTAGCAAAGTAAACCTTCTTCTTCGGTTGAAATTTGTCGGTGGCAATGGTTTTTTCTTTGCTGAGAATAGAAAAGACAGGAAATTTAAAAAAAAAAAAAAAAAGCACAAAGGCTTGGGAGACATTAACTCATTCCTGTCTAATTCAAATCTTAGGTGCAAGTTGGGTTAATATCACAGATTCCTTTCAAAATACAATCAAAATCTTCAGTATGATTTACATTATCAAGAAATAAGTGATGGTTTGTTTTTATCTTTTGTGCACTTAAAGGCAAATACAATAAATTTGTGTTGAAATGAATTCTCGAGACATTTTACAGACAATGAAATGATGTCTCTTGAAATGACATAACTTCTAAATGAAGAAACAAAATTTCATAGTGCTTGATGAACCAATACTATCTTGGTTATTGAAACTAACATTCTCATTTAAAGCAACATACTTCTAAATGCATAAAGTTTCCGTGAACTAATACTTTCTTTCACCTAATGGGGGTTATTATACCTTCAGATGTCATGTTCTTCCAAAAAGTATCTTCAGATGCTTCAAGGACGTGACCGACTGACCATAATAAGACATTACTTTATACTATCTCCAATTTTTAATATAAAAACTGAATAATTAATTTGGCAAAATTAAGAAAATTAGCTAAGTTAGTTAATTATAACAAATGTATGTAAACTTTCTTAAATTACCATATTTAATCATATACATTGGAATAATTTTTTAGTATGAATCCTTTACAATCAATAGGAATATTTTAGAGAAAACAATATAAATTTGAAAGACAATGGATTGAACTTTTATATTTAGGACTAAATTCAATCTTTAACTAGCTCTTATGCTAATAACTAGAGGTAATATATGACTATATAACCTCTTTTCATTGTGAAAATGTGCTCACAGGTTTAAGCTTAGATTTATCACCTAAATTATTATGTCCAAACTCCATCTATCCATGCTGATAGCAGGCAAGCATAATTCAATCTGAACTGAAAGGTAATTAAACAACCTAGCTGCAATTCTAACTGACGATTGAAAAGTATAACGTACATCTTTGAAACAGCCCCAACCATATGAACAAGTTAATGCATAAATTCAACAACTAACTACATACAAAATTCTTCACTCAGGGTACGGAGCGTCTCCAAATTCCTGCCAATGCGCTCCCAAAGATTGAATGACATACACTGGAAACTGCACATGGTACTGTTGTCAGCGGATCCCCAAAATGCTTTGTAGCCAACACAACTCCAAGCACTGAGTTCTGAACGTGACAAGCCACAAAAAATAGGCATATTAGTTAACGTCCACAAGTGCTCAATTGCCCATTCAACTTGCATATGTGATACTAGTATGTTTCATTACCCTATAATCAACCTCTAGTCTTTTTATCTCACCAAACGCATTTGCTAATGTATCACACAGAATATTATAAATGAGTAGCAATACTTGTGGTCTATTGATTATAGGCCTAGTCAAAGTTTTATCACACATAAAATCCTTGTTTTTTGGTGCAATGCAGGAGTTTGAGAAATGAGTCGCACTATTCATAACTTAAAGAAGAGTATGCAATCGATAAGTTTTGTTTCATATATTAAAATATATTGATGCATTGATTTAAACTGAAATAACAATATCATTAATTATAATCTCAACAGCTGTATAGTCTTGGTCTTTTCAAAATATCCTGGTATAGTTTCAGAACAATGAAAATATTACCAGTGAACCAGACATTTTATGACGAAATGTTCATCATTTTAACATTCATGTCATTATTTTTCATTGATTTCAGACGTAAAATACCACTGATTGGTTAAGTGACTAATAGTAATTAATTGATTTTGGGCGCAACCATAAGGGGCAAGTTTTGATTTCTATTTTTCTGGTTCAAGACAGAAGGAAAATTTGAATCCAAGACACCTTACTAACTATTGATTACTAGAGTATTCTAGTGGCCAAATATTTTACCTGCATGCCAACCTCAATGGAAATTGTTCGTGATGAAGACACATCTATTCCCAGCATCCTTGCAAGTATGTAACCGAATGAAAACCCAAAAGCATGAAGAAGACAGGAAGCCAGAATTACTTGTCCTCCAGACATGAGGATTGCTGAAGAACTCTGGGCAATGGCACGTCCACATAAAATTGCCACGGTTGCTACAGCAACTGGTGGCATCAATGGGTTGAAAAATTTAACAATAGGTTGGAAAAACTGATTCAAAAAAGCACCAGCCAGAACAGGTAGGAGCACAACCTGTTTGAAATAAGAGAGACAATGATAAAAGCACCTAAGCAGAAGTCACTTTGAGACTAGCTCAGTTATTAAGGGTGAAACGGGATGTGGTAGTGACCAGGATTCAAATCCTCGTCATGTAAATATTTCAAAAAAGAACAAAAAGAAAAGGCATTAAAGCAGATATAGAAATAGGAAAATTTTGATATGCAATGTTACCTGCAAAGTTGATAGCAGCAAGTCAGCTGCATTCACAGCTACATATTTACCAGCTAGTTTTGCTGTCAGAAAAGGAGTCATGACCTCAAACCCAAAAAAAAAATTGGTGGATGTCAGAAAACAGAAAATAAGCTTTAATGGAAACCTTTAGCATACACTAAATCTAAAAGATAACAAGCCCATTTTCCCTACTGCAACAACAGAATTGCGCATGAGAAGTTAGCATATGTATTGCACATAAAGTAGTCCCAGTGATAATATATCCATAAAGCTTCATGTAAGATCTTTTCCTTGATGATTTTTTCCTTACTTGTGACAATTTTTTTATGTTATACTATTCAGTTAAAGACAGAACATGTCAAATTTATATCATATCAAACATGTCAAGTCAGTATGATAATACTTAATTCTTATGCCTTTACATGCAAAAGGTTTAAGATAGCACATTCCTGTCAACCTTCAAACCAAGAATCAAAATTAAAACAGAAATCATTATACCACAGAGGCAAAAGTGCTTGCAGCTGTCATTACAACAGAAAGCGCCACATTGCCTCTAGCAAAACAAATAGATCATTAGATCTACTAATCCTCTCGGCATGCATTAAGAATGAACTGTCAGAAAATTCTGAGAACCAATGTACCGTGCAAGATAAGTAACAATGTTACTAGCCGTACCTGCAAACAATGAGAAATTACTTTGAACAGGCGGACGAGGGAATTCAAATATAAACGACCAAGATAATGCACATACCACCGGGACAGCACCCAACCAATATTAAACCAGCTGCATAATGTGATGGCAGATTTAAGAGTTTGCTTACAAGAAATCCAGATATTGGCATAACCTGAAAATTGTCAGATATAACATTCTGTCAAAGTAAGATAACAGTCATATTGGATGAAAGTAAACTACAAAGGTGTAAAATAAAAATTTTGACACAAACAAGGATGAATCACGATGGAAAAAAGGTTCAGTGTGCCAATATATTGAGAAGAAAAAGAAATGCATCCTCAAATGCATATCATAGGTGGAAGTGACTACATATCATTGGTATCATCTAAGCAAAAAGAATGTGAAGCTTCCCCCTCTAGCATGATAAACACACGAAAGCTCAATTTCCAAGGAGTTGACTTCTTATCCATAGAATCAAATGCAACAAACTATGCAAGTAAGATTGCTTGTGGTAAGAACCACTTGGTAAAGACAAAAGTTAAATAGTTTAGGGTATGAAACAAGTATAGAACCAAGATACAGCCAAGATATAATGCCTTTTTTGTGTAATCACGATCACTGAGGATAGAAGAACACAGAAATCTTCTCATAAATTAAAGAATGTGGGATTTCAGCCCTTTAAAAGTATACTAAGATTCGAAATAGATAGTTGGCTTGAGTCCCTTGGGCTATTGATGCATTAACATCATTTCTGCATCATCCAAAAATTGGTCTATTCCACTGCTTTAATTGAAGATTGTGCCAGCACCTTGGACGAGTTTAGTAGCATAAAATAGTGCCTCAGGAAAGTTCAAAACCTTTGAGCATGTCAACGTTTTGGAAGTAGCCCTAAGTAACATGAGTCATTGCAGTAGCATTTAGTCGACCCAGCATATGTGAAGCCATCAGAGAACATTGTACAATACCCGATTAATGGCATATGGTTCTATCTAATGAGTAATCTCCATGAACTTAATTGAATTTATCAAATGCTAATAACTGCTAAGCACAGATTAACTCATTGAAGGGTGGCCATAATTGTTGGTTCAGTTTCATGCAAAAATGGTCTGTCTCTTCTGCTAACAATGCATAATAATGGGAAAATGCTTAACTTCAATAGGACCATCAAACAGGGGTTCCAAATCCAATACCCATAGTTACAACCTTCAAAATTTAAAAAAAACAAAAAACAAAACAAAAAACAAAAATACATACCAAATGTGATAATACAATGATTTGGCTGTCCGACAATATCCTAAAAATAGATAAGGGACTCATGGAGGAAATGGAGAAAAAGAGTTTAGATGCACTGCAGTTGGTACAGCTCTTCATTAAACACAATGAAAGTCAATTTTGTGTTTCTTTGGTAAATTAAAATCCCCATCATCAACAATAAAGCTAAATAAGGGGAAAGCATTCATCATGAATAATTCACATTGATAAAAATCTTGTCAATCAAGGCACTGGCAGGCAACCAAGGATCGACTATTATAGCTTCTACGTAAGTATACTAACCGAATACTGAAGCACGAATCCAGAGAGTACTTCCTTAGGCATAGCAAGAGCTCCACGAAGATCATCAAGAGTAAGCGTCATACCCATGCCAAGCATGATCGTGGTTAGACCAAGAATGCTAAGTTTGGGCGTGACCCAGTCGAAGGAACTAGGTTTGACCAATCCCAATGCGCACCCAATTGTAACCCACAAGGGAAACGCCGTGGAGAGGACCTCTCCGGCGAGCTCCACCCAATCCCGAAAACTCCGACCACCATTTGCGCTATACCCACTCGATGAAACGCCGCAACGAAGAGGAGAGAAATAGCTTAACCGAAAAGTTTTGGAGACTGCCGATAATGCAGCTAGATTGGTGGGCGGAACACCAACAGATTGGTTTAACAGTGGCTGCGGGCGAAATTTTCGTTGTAGTGTGAATTGAATGCAGGAATTGTCGGGAGGAGGGAACGACGCGAGATGTGAGCTAGTTCTTGAAGAACGTATTGAAACCACCAGATTGGGGTCTGATTGAAGCTTGAGAAGTGGTTTGCCATAGTGAGAGCTTGCGGTTGATGCTAGCATTGGATTGCTTCTCTAGTCTTCGGGAAATCCTGAGTCCAATTAACCGAACAAACACCAAATTCCCGCTCTACCAGTGAGTGTTTGGACGCACCTTGGTCGCTGACACTACAACGAGTTCTAGCAATACAAAGGACAACTCTCCCTCCTGGCTCTTACATGCGAATGCTACGTGTGGCATGGTGATTCTTTGACTGTGAGCGGAGAGAGAGTCACGTGTGAGATTTGCAATAGTTATTGTCTACTGTGCTCAACATTAAAACTAATTAATTTAATTTTAAATATAAAACTCTCTTTCATTTTGTCTTATAAATTCGTAACTTATTTTTTAAAATATTTTCATTAATTACCTGTCAAAAAATTTTCACTCAAGAATAGTTATAATTAAAAAGATATTTTAAAAAATTATCTCATATTTATTACAAATAACTAATTTAAATATTTTTTTAATATATTTAAATTAGTTAAGTAGCTTTTAAATTAAGATCGGGTGGTAATATTTTTTTTAATTTTTCTCATTGCTCTGCAGATTTAGCTTTCATAGCACCCATTCAAGTGACAGGATTCTCAGAGTAGCAAATATACCAGACAAAATACCCACTATTACTATAAAAAGCAACAATCAAGTATCATATAGAATAAAAACTTTCATATTTGAAAAATAATATATCTATTTAAGCCTAATAACATATCTATATGTCAGTTTTGAGAGTGAGAGACCCAGCACAATGGACAATAATGAATCTTCTTTGAATGATTTTTGCGACTTTTCAAAGTAACACAACTAGTAGACAGGTGACGGGTCTGAGATGAGAAAAGAAAGAGCATGTGAGAGAGATTTCATTGTGAAAAAGGGAATAATAGGATGAAAGCTTCTCCTAATTTTCAGTCCTCTTTTGTTCAATTTAGGAGCAACACTTAACAGGGACATTTGCTTTTTCTTTTTGTCCAATTAATTTCATTTTCCCCCTCAGTCCTATAATGAAGTTTCAGATTGTTTGGGGAGCTGTTTGAAATAAATTTGCTGCAATGGTCCTTGATTGAAAATTTTCCCTTGTTTCAATCTGATGACAATTTTTTCAAAGCTCTTAAATATTGCCCGGGTATTCTTCTTGATATTAACACCCATGCCGTGCCTAATATGAAGTTACTAAAAGAAGTTGGAGTTCGTGAATCAAATGCCATCAAATTGTTATAACTGTTTCCCATGGCACTGGCTAAAAATCCCGGTCGATTAAAATGAATGTGGAGGAAAGTAAGGAAATGTGGTTTGATACTTCGAAGTTTCAGTTTATTATGGCCCTTTGGGCATTGTCATCAGTGGGCAAATCTACATGGGAAAAGAAAGCTAATGCTTATAAGAAGGAGGGCTGGTCTGATGATGACATTCTTTTCGCATTTAGAAGGCATCGCTTCTGCATGAAGGTATCAGAAGATAAGATTGACGCAGTGATGGAGTTTTTGGTCAACAAATTGGGATGTGAATCTTCCACTGTTACCAGATATCCACAAATTTTTTTCATTGAGTTTAAATAGGCAGTTTATTCCGAGGGATGCAGTGGTTGAGGCTCTGCTGTCAAAGGGTCTGTTGAAAAAGAAAACCTTGCCTGTTACATTTACCTGCACTGATATTGTCCTTTCGAAGAGGCTTATCATGTGCCAAAAGGAAGCTTGTGCACTATTGAAGCCCTATCAGGGTAAATTGGAGCTTGCAAGGTGAAGTGGGAATGGGGAATCTTTAAGGATCTCAAAGAATGATTACATATTCCAATAAAAGTAGTCAACATATGCCAAAGGAATGGAGCCACTTTCAAAAACTAGATGTAAACTCTCTGTTGTTGGGTCAGCTGGTAAAGTTCAACTTTATAGCATCGTTCATTGAAGTACACAAGAATCACGACCAAAAAAGTTAATACTACCTCCAGTCCTAATTATAAGAGTCAGTTGAATGGTTTGAGGAGATTGAAGAAGTAAGTTGAATTAGTTACTTGTCCTAAATCGGTGTTGTCTTTCCTAAAATATCCTTACTAATCAAGTGTATTGACTAGAACTATCATTGTTAGAAAGGCTACTTTGAAAAATATATATATAAATATGAGAGATAAAGTGGATTGGGATCTTATATTTAGGATCAAAATAAAAATCAAATAGGGTCTTATATAAGGATCGGAGACAGTATGTTTGTTTGTTCATGGCTGGTAATGTTTGGGGAATGGTTTGAAAGTAGTCTAGTGTTAATGTAATACCTCACATTCTTGTTTCATTAAAAAGCAAGGAGGATGGGGGGTGTCATTGTGGTGTAAGTGTAAAAACTAGATAATCAATTTATAGATATTAAAAAATTAGTTAAGTTGATTAAAAAATTTGTATTGATTTTCTTAAAATTCCTCTTCTAATCATTCGCTGTGAAAATTATTTTTATTGATAGAAACTCTATTTATATGCATAAGGGATAGTTTAGGAGGAAAAAAGACTACTGTTAATTCTAAATATAAGATCTAATTTGTAATGTTATTTATATTACAAACTAGATACCGAAGGCAATATAAATTTGAAAAGCAATTTGAATTAATGATTGATAAATTGCCCAATTTTATTCCTTATTTCTTTCACCAGCATCATTTGTTAATTCTACTTGACAAGTGACAATTTTGTTAAATATGATTTGTTGTCAGAAAACAATTTCTGTTGTAAACTTGAAATGTTTTTTTTAAAAATAAAAAATGGATCAAAATAGAGTTTCAAAACCATTGTTATTGATTCTGTTAAGATAATTATGAATTGTTTTGGTGGAATTAAGGCAATATTTGGTAGGAGGGACGGGGAGTTCAGGAAGACAGGAACGAGGTAAGGAAAACAACAAAGCAGACAAAAGTAGCTTAGCTGTATGAAATTATTAGTCAGGGTCCGTTTGTATTAGCGATTAGAAAAGTAGCTTATTGAAAAAGTAATTTATGGAAAAGTGAAGTTGGTAAAAGCTAAATTGGATAAGCTGAATTGTGTTTGGATTGGAGTTCAGAAAAACTAATTTGTAAAAGTGAGATTGGTAAAGAGTTGTTTGGATTATAGTTGAGTAAAAGTAAGTTTAGTTGTAAAATAACTAAAATGGGTATGAGTTTTAATAAATAATGAAACATAATTAAAAAAATGATTTCACATAATACAATGAAATTAAAATGATTTAATATGAAGAAGTGAAATTTATTGAGTGGATTATGATTGAATAAAAATAAGTTTGTTTGTAAAATTACCAAAATAGGTATGAGTTTTAATAAATAATAAAATACGATTAAAAAAATAAATTAACATAATACAATGAGTTTAAATTAATTTAATATGAAGAAGTGAAATTTAATGAGTAAAGTAAATTTTAAAATATTAGAGGAATCATAAAAAATTATTGTAAATATAAAGTGAAACATGCATAATTAACATTTATAAATAAATCTTACAAATAAAAATTAACAAAATTATGATAAGAGCCAATTAAGTTAAAATTAACTCAAGTCTTAAATTAGAAATAAAAATACCAACGAGTCTCAAATTACAATTCAAGATTTTGGCAAAAAAAAAAAAAGATTCAAGACAAGAAAATGAAAGATACCAGGACGAAGGAAATGACAAGAATAGCAAAAGCCTCATACTGACAACCTTTTCCTGACATGGTCCATAAGCTTCTTATTCAAAAAAGCTCCCCCTCCTCAACTTAAATTTAATCGTGCGTTTTCACTCTTTTCAACCCTCAAGCTCGGTGGCTCACAAGTAATGCCAAACAGAGACAAATTTTTGAATCGGGCTTATCTTCAAAATAAGCTGCTTATGGCCCATCATACGCTCTCCCAAACAGGCACTCAAACACCACACCCTCAATGGCAAAAACCACAGTCGCTCATTCAAAAAAATAAAAAATATGTGATCATCAAAATGATTCGTGTATTCATTTATAAAACCAGTGCTTTTATATAAATAGTTCATAGTTAGATTTGATTTTAAATATAATATTTTAATTTATTTTGTTTCTTATTTTTTATAAAAAATCTCTTTATTGATTGTCAGATTCAGATTCCCATAAAAAAAATAATTCTAATCATTTAATGCACGTGATTGAAGAGAATAATTTAGGAAAACTAATATATATTTTTGATAAATAACTAACTTAACTAACAAATTTTAACATTTCTAAATTAATTATCTAGTTTTTATATTAAAAATATGAAGTAGTATTATATCCCTTGGTGTGTTTACATTCATAAAGTCTATTTCTTCAATAAAAAATAAAAATGCTTAAAATAAAATTGAAAATTGTTATATGCTTCAACCATTATAATTATTATTTAATTTAAATAAAATAAAAGGATTTTTTTATTTCTTTCAACATATTACCTCCTGTCCTTAATATAAGACCTTATTTGATTTTTTTTAATTCTAAATATAAGATCCCAAACTACTTTGTCTCTAATAGTTATGTGTGTGTGTATATATATATATTTTTTTTAAGGTAATCTTTTTATATTTTAAGAAATACAATACTCCTCCGGTCCTTATTATAAGACCCAATTTGACTTTTTATTTGGTCCTAATTATAAGACCCAATCCATTTTCTCTCTTATATTTATGCATTTTTTCCGAGATAATCCTTCTAATAATGATAGTTTTAGCCAATATATTTAATTAGTAAGGATATTTAAGGAATGACAACACTTATTTATTATAAATAACCAACTTAACTTACTTCCTTAATCTCCTTAAATAAGTCAATTGGGTCTTATAATTAGGACCGGAGGAGTACTACTCAATTTTTTTTTTTTTTGGCCACCGTTGAAGCGCCCCTCCTTCGGCTCATGTTCTTGTAGTTTAATTTTAAAAAATGAGTCCATTGCCGTGGCAGGGAACTTACCCAGCTCCCACGCAAAGCAAAGATTATCTTCATCAACCGGAGGGTTCCTCCCCTCTTCTATTCTCCTGTGCTTTAGCTTTCTGCAATCAATGTTTTGTTTTCTCCGCAAAACAATCCCTTTCCGAAGGCTTATTGTTTTCGGCACAATTTCTCCGGAGACTATACTTCCGGAATTGCTTTGTTTTCAACGCCAATGGTTATCTGCGAGGTACTGTAATTCAGTCGCATCAAATAGGCATTCTTTCACTGTCTCGTATCTCATTGACACATGTGGCTTCTCACCACAAGAAGCTGCTTCAGTTTCTAAGCTCGTCAGCTTCGAATCGCGAGATAAGCCAGATTTGGTTATCAATTTCTTCAAGAGTCAAGGACTCACTAAACCCCAGATTCATCGTTTTGTTAGAGAGCTCCCAAGACTTCTTCGATCAGATCCTCAGAAAACCTTAGTGCCCAAGATTGAGTTTCTTGTATCCAATGGCGTTTCGATCTCAGACATCCCTAAGCTCCTATGTAGTTGCCCTAGCATCATGGTGAGAAGCTTAAGTAAGCAGATCATTCCTTCCTTTCATTTCTTTCGAGATTTGTTTCAATCTGACGCCAAACTCATTCAAGTTGTCACAAATTTCTCGGGTATTCTTCTTGATTTAAACAGCCGTTCCATGCCTAATATGAAGTTGTTAAGAGAAGCAGGAGTTCCTGAATCAAATGTCATAAAACTGTTACAATATTTTCCTTCGGTAATAACCAAAAGTTGTGTTCGATTTGAGGAGATTGTGAAGGAAGTGAAGGAACTGGGTGTTAATCCTGGGCAGGTAAACTTTGTTTTGGCCGTTTCTGTATTGGCATCAGCAAGCAAATCCACTTGGGGAAAAAAAGTTGATGTTTATAAGAAGTGGGGTTGGTCGGAGGATGACATTCTTGCAGCATTTAGGAAGTATCCATTCATCATGAAGGCATCAAAAGATAAGATCGATGCAGTGATGGATTTTTTGGTCAACAAATTAGGATGTGAATCTTCCATCGTTGCTAAATATCCAGGGGTTATCTCGTTCAGTATGAAGCGGAGATTTTTGCCAAGAGGTGCTGTGATTAAGATTTTATTGTCTAAGGGTCTCGTGCAAAAGGAGAGCTTGCCACTGCTATTTATGTACCCTGAAAGCACGTTTCTGAGAAGGTTTATCATGAGTAACCTGAAGGAGGAAGCTACTCAATTATTGAAGCTGTATCAGGGCAAATTGAAGCTGGCAAGGTGAATGAAGAATGGGAAAAGCTTACAGGTATGGGAATGGACTGAGATGATACAGAGGTTTAGTCTCTTCTCACCAAATTTCTTTGGTGCATAACATTATCATTTTCTTCAATATAGACTAGGACCTCTACCTTGTTTTGGACTAGACCAATCCAATTAATGAATCTTTTTCTGGGCTCTCAAATTGAAGATTACAAAATGAATGAATAATAGAAAAGCTTAGAGGTATGGGAATGAACTGCGATGATACAGTGGTTTAGTCTTTTCTCACCAAATTTCTTTGGTGCAGAACATTATCCTGTTCTTCAATATAGATTAGAAACTCTTTCTTGTTTGCTTTCATTTACTTTGGACGTGACCAATCCAATTAGTGAAGCTTTTTTCTGGGCACTCAAATTTCTCCTTGAGTTGACCTCGATCCTAAGTTGAACATTTTGTTATATACTATAGCTTGCTTTCAACATTTTGTCTATAGCGAAAGGCAGTTTTTGAAAAGATTTATCGTGACTCGTGAGGAAGAATGTAATGAACTCCTGAAGCGGTATTGCAAGGTGAATGAAGAATGAACGGTTATGGGTATGGGCTGAGATGGAGCAAGTCCCTTTTCACTAAACTTCTGTCTTTTTGCTGCACCACCTTTGTTAATTTCTCTCCTTGTTTTTGTTTACTTTAATTTACCTTGAATATGAGGAGTGGGATCTCTCAAGGGTTGTCTATAAACTAAAATTTCTCGGCCATTTGAATTTGGTCACGTCCTGAGTTTAACAAGGTCATCTGTGATGCTATGTAATATTCCTGTCATTTTTGCTTCTTAGAGGAAGATATTTTACATCAAAAGGGAAGGCCTTGGATTTTTCTTTCCTTTTTTTCCCCCCTCATGCGGTTTCTTCCATTCTCTCTTATGTTATGCTCTTTGAAACATTTCCTAGGTATATGCAAGCATTTGGCGTGGGCTCTTTGGAAGACAATTGGTCTTTTCAGTCACCCGCAACAATTTTTTCTTCCTCCTTTATTACTTAATCTTCCCCCATGGCAGAATTTCTTGTTATTGATATTGGGCGATGTGGGAATTTAAACAATAGTTACAATGGCAGCTCCCTGCTTATGAGTCTCATTCCAGGCACTGTATGAAACAAGGGCTTTAG
This sequence comes from Neltuma alba, assembly GCF_004799145.2. Classification (NCBI taxonomy): domain Eukaryota; kingdom Viridiplantae; phylum Streptophyta; class Magnoliopsida; order Fabales; family Fabaceae; genus Neltuma; species Neltuma alba. The sequence continues at coordinate 12,977 of NW_021636204.1, forward strand.
TTAAGATTATCCCCATCAATTGGTGAGTTCTTTCTTCCTTTTTCATAGTGCTGTTTTGCTTTTCCCTTTATTTTTTATAGTGCATTACCTTATCAATTTCTATCTTGTTTTCTACCTTAATTTATCTTGGATATGAACGATCAAACTCGGTAGAGTTCTCTACACACTGAAATTTCTTCATCATTTCACTTAATCCTCAAGTTTCACCAGGTTGTGTTATGCAGTGGCTGTGTTTATAAAGAGATGTTTCCTAAAGGATTATCATTTTGGAACAAAGATTATGAATAAAATAGATTGAAGTGATTAGAGCTAAGCATGTATTGTCTCTGAATTCCTCAAAGGAGCAAAATAACAAACATAAAGACGGTGTCAAAGAGTAAAATTGATGCCGTAATGCAGTTTCTCGTCAATAAGCTGGTCTGTAAATCTTCCACTATCACTAAATATCCATGATTTTTGCTACTGAGCTTGAATAAGCAAATTGAAGTTGTACCAAGCTAACCTGAATCTTGCAAGCTGAATGAAGATTGAAAAGGCTAGTAATGCTTCAATTTGGCCCCGTAATGATATCGCATATTAGATAGTTGCATTAAAAGTATGTGTATGCATATGGATTGAGGTGAGGCAATTACTGAAGCCCCATCCCACTGATTGGTTTAGTTAGTGCATTATGCCATGAGTTTCTGTCTTGTTATTTTATTTAGTTTAGCTTGGAAGTAATCAAATGAAGGTCACCCGTGAAACTAATCATTCTATATACAGTTATTGTCTCTCAAATAAGAAACATGAACTACAATGGAATATTAAAGCTGAGCCTATTTAAGTATCTCTTATCCCTTGCAAGAATAAGTATGAAACAACTGAAGTCCAAAGATACCATACTAATGATCCTACTCTGTCTATTGTGTTTGTTTAGGCTTACGTACTTTATATTTTTGGGTTGGAAGCCCTTTAATTTGCTCTGTCTTTATGTTTACATAATCGTGAATATCGTAACATCATGCTTTGTCCTTGGAATGAGAAATTTACAATTATTTTCACATGGGGTTTCCTGATTTATCTGCTTTGTGTCTGGTTGTTATGCAATATATGCAGGTAAAATAAAGAATGATTACAATATTCGAGCATGGAGCCTCCTAAAAACTTTCCCCAGCTTACTATAAATTAGCTAACTCATAAGAACAATGTCGCAGAGCATCAAATGCAAACACTGATGGAAGGAATCAGACATCTCCCCATCAAGAATTGGAATGTCACTTCCGCTTTTGGAGGTTAACAAATGTGCTAATTGGATTGTGAGCTTAGCTCATGACATTGAGGATCAATATACTGTTTTTCTGATCCTGCCCTTACTATGTTGGACTGGAATAGAGATTATTTGAGTACGTAGTGTACTATGTTTGTTGTTTTGTTCTCTGTTTTTTTTTTTCCCATTCAAATTAAAGGGATTGTATTAATAGTAAAGTGTTATGAACGTGACCAAATGCAACCTCTCACTAATAAGAAAGCATTCATGCCACTAGAATATAAAGTCTTTGACTTCTTAATTTGCTCCCTGGCTAATCTTTGTCATGAAGTGTTCTTATTTAAAAACCAAGAAAAAATCGCCTGGCAAAAAGACAAAAAAAAAAAAGGCCAAGGACAATCTTTTAGAATTAACTTTTGCGCTATCCCAGCATTCACATATTTATATCTCAAAATGATGATATCATGTGTAAATACAAAAATTTGACTAGTAAATATTGATTTGTAAACGAGAGTGGAGGAAATAATTTTCTTACCCACGATATGTTTACAATTTTATCCCTTTTTTTTTTTGGGAAAAACCATTCTTGAGGTACTTATAATTTTCTTTAATTTTTAGTTTGGTACCTGTAAGTTTTTCTTTCTCTATATTAAATCCTTTAATTTTACTTTATTAGCACAATTAGTTTTGTAGGTGATCTGATAATATTAATAGAGCAAAGTTATAGAGATTTATAGTGTTAAAATAGTAAAATTAAAATATTTTAATAAGGGGAAAAACACATAGATATAAAATTAAGAATTAAAGAATTATGGGCATTTCAAGCATAGTTTTCCTTTATACTTTTTTTAATTTATACCTAAAAGTTATTTTTGTTTGAACAAGAAAGTAATATTTACAATAGGCTAAACTATACAGTTGGCCTTTTAATTTTATATAAGATTTTAATTTAATCCTTTAATTTTAAAAGTGATACATTTGTCATTTAACTAGAAAATTATTATGCTTAAATGATAATTTTTTATAATAACCGTAATCGTTTTGAAAATTAAACTTAATATATTAATATTTAATAATATTTTACTAACATTTATGATTTTAATAACAATATTGGATTAAAAGACTAAAATTATAATTTTTAAAGTTAAGACACCAAATTAAAAATTTTGAAAAAACAAAAGGAATCAAATTAAAACTTCAATTAAGGAGGTGTTTGGATTCTCAAAACTCAAAAAAGTATTTTCAAAAAATATTTTTTTACAAATTAAGATAAATTTCTTCACATATTTATTTCGTATATTGTAAAACTATCTTTCAAATCATAGTTTTGTTCCACCCAAATACTCAATAAGGGGGTGTTTGGCAACCCTTAAAAGTGTTTTTCTACAAAACGAGACAAACTCCTCCACATATTTAATTCTTAATTCTTAAAAATATTTTTAAAACTATAATTTAATTTCCACCTAAATAGCTTCTAAACGTATGCTTTACGCTTTTAATATTTTCAGAAAGGGGGAAGTAATCTCGGTGGCCTTCCACAAACACCGGTCTGCCTGCCCGCGGGCGCAGGGTTCGCTGTTAGCTTGCTCCGTCTTTTGCGAAACCATGTTTTGCTTTCTAAGGAAAATCATCCTTTTTCGGAGGCATATCATCAACACAATCTCTCCCTCAACATCTCAGCAATTACTTTGCTTTCAAAGCCAATGTCTACCTGCCACTGCCAGGTACTGTAATTCAATTTCATCCAGCGAGCATTCTTTCACAGTCTCATATCTCATTGACACATGTGGCTTCTCACCCAAAGAAGCTGCTGGAGTTTCCAAGTATCTCAGCTTGGAAACGCGAGAAAAACCAGATACGGTTATCAATTTCTTGAAGAATCTCGGATTCTCAAAATCCCAGATTCTTCGTGTCACAAGACGAGTCCCCCAATGTCTTCGATCTCACCCTGAGAAAACCATACTCCCCAAGATCGAGTTTTTCATATCCAGAGGCGTTTCGAGTTCAGACATCCCTAAGCTCTTATGTAGTTGTCCTAACATTATGAAAAGAAGCTTAAATAAGCAGCTCATTCCTTCCTTTGATTTCTTTCGAGATTTGTTTCAATCTGATGACAAGCTCATTAAAGCTCTTAAATCTTGCTCGGGCATTCTTATTGATATTAACACCCTTGCCGTGCCTAATATGAAGCTATTAAGAGAAGTCGGAGTTCCTGAATCAAACATAATCAAATTGTTGCAAATCTATCCTAAGACAGTGACTACAAGTACTGAAAAATTCAATATCATAGTGGAGCGAGTTCAGGAAATGGGGTTTGATCCTTTAAAGTTTCAATTTTGTATCGCCGTTTACGTATTGTCGTCGCTAAGCAAATCTACATGGTCAAAAAAGGCTAAGGTTTACAAGAAGTGGGGCTGGTCAGACAACGACATTCATGCTGCTTTCAGAAGTTTCCCATTTTGTATGAAGGCATCTGAGGATAAAATTGATGCAATAATGACGATTCTTGTTCAGAAATTGGGCTGTCCGCCTTCCACTATTCCCACTTATGCAGTAGTTCTGTCACTTAGTTTGAATAGACGAATTGTTCCACGGGCTTCTGTCATTCAAGTTTTGTTGTCAAAAGGTCTGGTGAAAAAGGAAAGATTGCTCTCAATATTTCTCTATACTGAAAGGGTGTTTTTGAGAAGATTGGTCATCAGTCATGAGGAAGAATGCAGTGAACTCCTGAAGCTTTATCAGGCTGAACTTGATCTTGCAAGGTGAATGAGGAATGAAAAGGTTATGGGTATGGACTGAGATGGAGCAAGTCGCTTGTAACTAAATTTATGTCTTCTGCTGCATGACCTTTGTTAATTTCTCTCTCGTTGTTTTTGTTTACTTTAATTTAACTTGAAAATGAAGAATCAAATCTCTCAAGGGTTGTAGATAAACTGAAATTTCTCTACCATTTGAATCCTAAGCCCTGGTTTTAACAAGGTCACCTGTGATGCTATGTAATATTCCTGTCATTTTTGTTTCTTAGAGGGAGATACTTTGTAGCAGAAGGGAAAGTCTTGGATTTTTCTTTCCATTATTTTTCTCATGCGACTTCTTCCATTCTTTTTCCCCCCCAGTGTTGTGCTCTTTGGAACACTTCCTTGGTATATGCAAGGATTTGGGTTGGGCTCTTTGGAAAACAATTGGTCTTTCAGTTACCCACAAAAATTGTTTTTCTTCCTCTTTTATTGCTATCAATCTTACCCCGTGGGAGAATTTCTTGTTATTGGTATACAGTAATTGGGGAATTCAAGCAATAGTTACAATAGCAGTTCTGCACTTGTGAGTCTCGTTCCAGGTACTGTGTGAAACAAGGGTTTTAAGTAAGATTATCTCCATCAATTGGTGATTTTCTGTCAATACTGGTCGATTCAAGATGATTGTGAAGGAGATTCAGGAAATGGGGTTTGATCCTTTAAAGTATCAATTTATTACGGCCGTTTAGGCATTGTCGTCATTAAGCAAATCAAGATAGTCACAAAAGGCTAATGTTTACAAGAAGTAGGGCTGCTCTGACTATGACATTGCTGCTGCTTTTAGAGTGTCCGTTTTGTATTAAGATGTCTGAGGATAGAATTAAGGGTTAAATAGCATTTTTGCTCCGGAAGTTTTCAAAAAGGAGCTGTATGTATCTGGGAGTTGTTCTTAGTGCAATTTTGTCCCAAAAGTAATAAAAATATAGCAGTTTTACCCTGTCCTAATTATCACTCAAGAAAATAATTTATCAAAAAAGTACCGCTAATAAATTTTTTTACATTTTATGTTGATATATTATCTTACCGTTTTTTATGTCTTTTATTAACCAAAATATTAAAGATATTTCTGGTTTGATTTGGTTTGTTCTTCTTGTTTTTTTTTTTTGGGGTTAAATGTTCATGGATGTTGATGATGATGAAGAGGAAAAGCTTATGTTTTTTTGTCTACATATTCGGTAATTGTTGATTTGGTTTTATGATTATTTTTGTTGATTGTTCATGTTTTTATGAATAACGATGGTGATGATAAAAGGGGAAAGAGTTTTTTTTTTTTAGTCTGATGATGATGTGGCGTCTTATGATAAGATAATATATCACCATAAAATGTAAGGAAATTTATAAACAACACTTTTTTAATAAATTATTTACTTGAGTGATCATTTCAAAGCTCCATATAATAACATGTAAAATAAATATACGTTTAGTTTTTATATAAAAAAAATAAAATTGAGAAGGGTTACATCAATGATAAAAAAATTAATAAAAATATAGATGAATACCTTTTATCTTTAATATAAGAATTAGTTGACAGTTAGATTTAATCCTAAATATAAGATTTTAATCCACTTTGTTTTTTATATTTATCATTTTTTCTCAAGCCAATTTACATAACCTATAAATTGATATATTATATAAGAGTCAACTCACAATCTTGGATAGGGTAAAATTGCTATGTTTTTATTACTTTCAGGGTATGCCAAAAAAAATTTAGATATCTACAACTCCTTTTTTAAAACTTTCAGGACAGAAATACTTTTTAACTCGGTTAACATTGGTTGACCATTTGGATCTGTTAGAACAGGGTTTAAACAGCTTCTTTTGTCATGAGCTAGAAGCCAATGAATTATTGGAGTTGTATTGGTCTAAACTGGATCTTGTGGGGAAAGTGGAGACCGGACAGGTTTTAGGTTATGGATATGAACTAATGATGTAGCACTTGTAGAACTCTCTTCTCTCTACAGCCCTTTAACGCATTACATTATTGACATTCAGTCATGTTGTTTGCTCTAATTTGGCTTGGAAAGGACCTACCAATCAAAACTAATATCATGCTGTGGGTGAAAGTTTAGCTTTCTAAATCAATCTTGATAGTTATACAGTTTACAAAAACAGATGTTGTACATAGCCCGGAGACAATTATACAGGGGTTCATTATCCTTTTTTCGAAGAACTAAATTAGTTGAACTTCAGTCCTTAATATAAGACTTGGTTTAACTTTTATTTTGGTCCTAAATATAAGATCTCAATCTATTTTGTCTCCCATATTTATATACTCCTCCGGTCCTAATTATAAGACCCAATTGACTTATTTGAGGAGATTAAGGAAGTAAGTTAAGTTGGTTATTTATAATAAATAAGTGTTGTTATTCCTAAAATATCCTTGCTAATTAAGTATATTGGCTAAAACTATCATTATTAGAAGGATTATTTTGAAAAAAAATACATAAATATAAGAGAGAAAATGGATTGGGTCTTATAATTAGGACCAAATAAAAAGTCAAATTGGGTCTTATAATAAGGACCGGAGGAGTATATATTTTTTCTGAGATAGTTCTCCTAATAATGTTAGTTCTAACCAATACACTTGATTAGTAAAGATATTTTAAGAAAAATAAAATCTATTTATTACAAATAATTAACTTAATTTATTTCTTTAATTTTTTCAAATTAGTCAACTAACTTTTATAATTAGGATCGGAGATAGTACATAAAAATATCTCCTTCTAAGCTTACTGTGGATGTATCGGCTTGTAACAACAGATCAGTGGTTTTGACGTTAAGCTCATAGGCGGTTCAATCGAATATAAGTGATTCACCACCTATAATGTTGCAGTTCCACTCTCTTCATTTGAAACTGCTTAATGAAGTGATATGGGCTATTTTGATTTAATCTGGATAATCTGATTTATTAGTTTCTTCTTTTACTTATTTTGATATATACACACACACACACACACATATATATATATAATTTTTAAATGAAGCAACACATGAAATCAGAACAGTCTATACTCGAGAGGATCCAAGTTTCTATAATTCTATCTCAAGTGATATTACTTCCGGTCCTAATTATAAAAACTAGTTGACTAATTTGAGAAGATTAAGAAAAGAAGTTAAGTTAATTATTTGTAATAAATATATGTTGTCTTTTTTAAAATATTATTGCTAATCAAATGTATTGGTTAGAGTTACCATTGTTAGAAGGATTACTTTGAAAAAAAATACTCCTCCAGTTCTTAATATAAGACCCATTTAACTCATTTGATTAGATTAAAGAAATTAGTTAAGTTAGTTAATTTTAAGAAAAGTGACACATTTTTCCTAAAACACCATAATCATCTTTCTTAATACCCATCTCCCTCTTCTACTTGATTATGGTTGAGAGAGTATCCATAGGGATAATTTAGAGAAAATTGATAAATATGATAAATGGGTCTTATATTAGGACCAAAATCAACTTAAGAATTGGGTCATATATTAAGGACCGGAGGAGTACATAAATATGAGAGATAAAGTGGATTAGGATCTTATATTTAGAATCAAAATAAAAATCAAACAAAATTTTATATTAAGGACTAGAGCTAGTACATGTAAATTTAAATTATTAAAGGCTACTATACATCTCAATATTACTGTTATGAAAGTAAAGGAACATGGGTTTGGTCCTTCGAATTTTCGATTTGCTATGGCTGTTAATGTATGCTCGTTGTTTTGCAAATCCAAATGGGCAAATAAGGCTGAATTTTATAAAAAGTGGGGTTGGTCTGACCTAATAATGACATTCTTGCGGCAGTTAGAAGACTCCCCTTCCAGTATGATGCTGTCAGTGCATCCAGATGACAAACTGGGATGTCCACCTTCCACTATTAAAATTATTCCCTCCCCTTCTTATAATTTTTTAAATAGATTTATTTTTTATATAAAATTATTTTTGAATTTGTCTAAATATTTAATATATTATTTCTTATTTTATCCCTAGTTTACTGTATTTAATATATTCGCTTTCTTTATTTATCTGACTATTACTCTCCCACATCTCCTCATTTATATATAGGGGTATATTTGGAAAAAAATTATATTTGCTACATATTAATTGTTTTAAACTAATTTTAACTGTTTTATTAAATTGTGTAATTTAATTAAAAGGATCTTATAATAAGGGACGTAGTAGTACATGATTTAAAAAAATAACTAAAATTAGTTAAAAGTAATAAATATATATGAAATAAAATTTTTCCCTACGTATGCCCTTATGAAATGACCAAGTCAATTCATAAAACTAATTAGAAACAATAGTAAAAACATATTAAATGTCCAAACAACTTTACTTACGATCTTATTAAAATGACCAAGTCAATTTAAATTTCACGTTACTATAAAAAGAACAAAAAGGAGTAAATAATACTCCTAGACTGGGTAGGATACCTAATGTTCAGCCTATATCCCATCCTGTTTTTTTTTTGCCAAAGTATAGCTATCTTCTTATTGGAGGTAATCCTATTCGAGATACTGTCGGGTACTAAATGTGGACACCTCTCCTAACAGGAATTCAAACCTTGATTCGTCACGTTGTAAAAGATTAGCTCTTTCCGCTAAACCCAACCCCTATTGGTTGTCCCACTCTGATCACAACACCATCTTCTTGTGTTAATAAGCCCTGTACTAAAATATGGTTTTATCTTTTTAATAAACTGGTTCAGTAAACATGCATTGCATGAGTGCAAATAGATGTTTGTTTATGTATTAGACGTTTATTTATGGTATATACATACAACATGAACCAATTTAAAATTGGATTAAATTAAATTAAAAAAAAACACATAAATAGGGGATCATGCATAGAAACATGGCTTTCACAAAAATAAAAAATAAAGATAATTTATCTGCATAATGTGCTGCCACGTGGCAGACTGTTATTATGTCTTGCTTTTGTAATGCAGTAATAATATATTTAGATAATATTACTAAACAAGCCCTTACACATAGGATTAGAAGCAGTAGATGGATAATGGACTTTCTTTAAAAAAAAAAAAAGGGTAAAATGTAAAACCAGAAAATGCATTTAATATAGGCGATGCTGCGCAGAAGGGTTTTACGCTTCGTTCTCTAGTCTTCGAAACGAACGGAGTCCATGTTGCCTTCTCTCCGCAAAGCTATCGGTATCAGCGCAGTCTCTCCTTCAACATTGCAACATCTGATTTGTGTTCAAACCCAGTGGTTTTCATCAAGGTATGCTTATTCAACCTCTTCCAATGGGCATTCTTTCACCGTCTCATATCTCATTGACACCTGTGGCTTGTCACCCAAACAAGCTGCTTCAGCTTCTAAGCGTGTCAGCTTCGAAACGCCGGATAAGCCTGATTTGGTTATCAATTTCCTTAAAAGTCATGGATTCTCTCAGCCCCAGATTGTTCGTTTCATTGCTGAGATCCCATCGTTTCTCCGATATGATCCTGAGAAAACCTTTCTGCCCAAAATTGAATTTTTCAAATCCAGAGGCGTTTCGAGCTCAGACATCCCTAGGCTCATATGTAGTTGTCCTAGAATCATGTCAAGAAGCTTAAGGAAGCAGCTCATTCCTTCCTTTGACTTCTTTCGAGATGTGTCTCAATCTGACGAGAAGCTTATTAAAACTCTTCAATATTGCTCGGGCATTCTTCTTAACGCCAACACAATTGCCCGGCCTAATATGGAGCTATTGCGAGAAGCAGGAGTTCCTGAATCAAATGTCATCAAATTGTTGCAAGTGTATCCTAGGACATTAACTGCAAGCCCTAATGTGTTTAAGGACATTGTAGAAGAAGTGAAGAATATAGGGATCAATCCTTTGAAGTATCAATTTCTTATGGCTATTCATGTATTCTTCTGTCTAAACAAATCCTCATTGGCAAAGAGAGCTGATGTTTATAAAAAGTGGGGTTGGTCTGACCATGACACTCTTGTGGCATTTAGAAAGTTCCCTTTCTGTATGGCAGCAGCAGAGGATAAGATCGATGCAATAATGGAGTTTCTTGTCCATAAATTGGGCTGTGAGTCTTCTACTACTAGCAAATATCCTACAGTTTTTACATTGAGCTTGAAAAGGCGAATAGTTCCGAGAGGTGCTGTCATTCAAGCTCTGTTGTCAAGGGGTCTAATGAAAAAGAAAACATTGTTTGCAACATTTGTATATAGTGAAAGTTATTTTCTGAGGAGGTTTCTCCTTTGTCAGGGGCAGGAAGCAACTCAATTATTAGAGTTGTATCAGTCTAAACTGGATCTTGCAAGGAAAATGAAGAATGGAAAGGTTTGAAGGTAAGAATATGGACTAAGATGTAGCAATTGTAGACCTGTTTTCTCTTCATTTGTATTGGTACGACGCATTATTAATGTTTATGTGGTTTGCTTTAATTTAGGTTGGGAATGACATATCTAGCATGCAAAGAGCTTCATATTACACTAGGATCTCTCCATTTGAATTTAGCCCCAAGTTTTAAAGCTTATCTGAGAAGGCGTTTTGGAGTAAGAATCATGTATAGAGACATTGTTTTACCTTTCGTTGGATTATAGAACCCTTCATCAGTAGGCTTTCGTGGGCCATATTTTCCATTTGACCTTCTTCGTCACTAGTGCTGCATTAAAACCATCCTTTTCCAAATCAGAATTCTGGTTTATGATTAGTAAACTATGTGACGAGGTTTTAAAAATACTCTTGCTTTGTTAGTTGGTTAATGTTTTGAACCTGTTAATTCCTCCAATTCTAGTTTACTGATCCACTTGATTCTACGTGTTCAGTTTTGCTGTTAACTCATAAACTAACTTCATTTGGCCTTTGGGAGAAAGGGATGAGTAACGAAGATAATCCAACACTTCATCTGACAAAATAATCAAACCGCCTTTGTTCATATGGGTTTTGTTTGGTTACATGATATACCTTATTATTTTCAGTATTGAAGGATTTTATTTTACTTGATTCAATTTGATTTGACTAGGTTTGAATATGCTACTTGATTCACCCTGTCTGCACATGTTAGTGTTTTTATCTGGTTCAGAATGTATTTTTTCTTAATAAACATTAAGGTGAAGTAGTGATATTCATATTATTTTGGTACAAATGGCTTTGGCCATTCATGTCTCAATTTTGTGATTTTCTTTCAAATGGGATATGTATAATATATTAGCTAGAAAATTTAGCGCGCTTCTGGTTCAATATTGACAACTAAAATTGTAGTTTTAGCATTGATTTGAGGATTTTCTTTTACACTTGTTGGTGCTTGCTAAGTTCTTGATTCAACACTTTATTATTCAACTTAATTGGATTGATATTTGTGGGTTTCCCACCCAATTTAACAAATAAGTCCTAAGCGTAATTTTATATCTTATATTAATATATTTTATCCATACTGATACCAACTTATACTTTTTAAGCTATTTTTCTTGATACCTTCCTGGGCGTGACAACCTGAACATCTTATAGCATTCCATTAGGCCCTTTGAAATGGAAACATTTCAATTTTTGGACAGCCTGTCTCTTTCCTAACCAGTCAGCATAGAGAACTGGATTTAGGGCATTATGTTGGGAGAAATGTACCATGCATATTTCTTTTCTTATTATTATAACATCTCTTCTTTTTGATGCAAAAAAATTTAAGTGAGTTGAGTCTGGAGACTAACCTAAGCTAGTGAAACATCTCTTCTTCTTCTTCTTTCCATTCTTTTTTAATTTGCTTTGGCTCTACCAGGAATTAAGTTCAAGACCCCAACAGAGTCACAGAGGAGCTCCATTGTTCCAGAAAGTGGGAGTATTTTGCCAATTCAAAAACATTCCCAAAACAATGAGGCTGTGGTAAACATTGTTAAGGTAAGTGCAAATTCCATCATCCTAATCATATAGCCGATGTTTGCATCACATAGGAATCACTCCTATGGTACGGAGCTGATATAATGTGCATGCCATTATACCAAATGGTAATTATCGGAGGGCTGGTGGAAGAAGGACATATACGTCTACAAATCATGCTTCAGAGTAATCGACATCTTGTAGAGGTTTTTGAGTTAGGATTCGAGCTGAGTTGGGTTTTGCAGAGCTTTCGGTCAGAAAAGCTTGCATAGGATGGCAGTAAACAATAAAAGAGCCTATGTAATCAAGAAGCTTATCTTCAAGTTTAACGTGTGTATAAAACATATGCAAATATAGCCTACAGATGGAATGATAAAAGGAACAAAGTAGAAGCTCCATTTCACAACTCTATTATACAAAGCACTCTAAGTTTATAAAGTTTATTTATTTATGGGAAGAGGAACAGATCGTTATTTCATTGGCCTCCTAATTTTTCTGTTGATAATGTAAAACAGGAACAATGAGAAAATAATAATCTATTCATTTATTATGTATTATTTATCAATGTTAATTATTTTGAATTAAAAAGATACATTTTACTTTTTAAATTTGAATTGTTTTTGGAGCCTTCTTCTATCCTTATTTATTTATGTTAATTTTTTTTTGGGCAGAACATGTGAAATAGAGATAATAATAAGATAATCAAAATGGATGGGAGAACGTTGTATGCTAAGAATATGCTTATTTTGCAGCTTAGTGAGGTTATTCACATTGTATGCGATGTACTCCCTTTTGTTGTAGTCTCGATATTTCAACATTTACACTAAAAACCAAAGAATATCTAAATCATTTGCTACATAAAAGTAAATCAACATCAAAATATTAGGTTTCATGGGATTTTCATTAATGAGAGTTAATTATGACTGATGTAAAATAAAGAGTAAACTTTGACATATGAATGGTAAGATAGAGATGAAAGCAGCATTGTCGAAGAAGTGATGGGGAGTTGAAGTCTAAACCATAAATAATTGTAGACTAAGACGGAAAAAATGAAGATTTGATGAAGCATCGACAAAAGAAATCTACTCAGAATCAACGCTAAACATTATGCACAATTATGCCTTGCTTTATTCACAAATTTCAACTAGAAAGAATGAAGAAAATTGGTAACTGGAAAATTATTTGGGTAGTGGAATCAATTTATTTTTCTTGAATTACTTTGGGTTACAAGTTACTGGAAAAGTTTTGTCATTTTTCTTGTACTGTATCTCCTTGGCTTCTTCATCATGGGTATAAATCTAAAATATAAGAATGAAATTAAAATGAGAAGAGATATCAAATCATGAAGAAAAATCATAATAAAAATAGAGAAAATACGAATACCAAAAACTTCACAATGCCCGCAGATGCCCTAGGGTGAGTTTGGGATCATAGTGAAGGCTACCAAACTGACTTCTCCACCAATAAAAGCTGAAAAAAAAAAACAACTTTTTGTTTAAAATATGTTTGGATTTACTGTGGAGGTAAATGGGCTCAGGAAATGTTTAGATAAAATAAAAATTATTTTAAAAGTATTTTTATGATATACAAAGTAAATATGTAAAGAAAATTATATCGATTTGTGAAAAAATATTTTTGAAGTTTTCCAAACACTCCCTTGTACCGGAACGATCTCTTTTCCAAAAGCTCCTATTCTCAACTCCTTCGCTGCTGCAGGTCAAAAAAAGCTCCACTGCACGTTTTGATAGGTGGGGCAAGGGAGGAGAGGCAATGCATGATGCGAGTTTCTTTTTTGTTTTTTTAATCCAGCCAATTGGTTTTTAACATTAAAGAAATTATTTTTTGAATAATAAAATCATTTTAAAAAAATAAATTTATTATCCTTTAAAAAATAACTATTTTTATTTTATAATAATTTTAATTTTTCTCTGACAATTATCACATTATAAATATGTAATATAAATATGTACCATTCAATAAACTTCATATCATTTTTAGTTATTTACATCTAAATTTATTTTTTTATTAATCATTCAAACAAGTTTCAACTTCTTAAATGACTTTTTTATAAAAGTCAATCCAAACATAAATCACATTATATTACCTGACTTTTATCTAATCTGACATTTGCAAGAGTCATATTGAAAAAAAGTAACTTCTCCCACCGCTAATCCAAACACACCTTAGTGTCTTATATTGCCTTATCACAAGAGTAACCTTCCTAGTAATATTGTGCTTCGAAAACTTCACAATCTCCCACTTTCATTGATTCCCATCCGCTTCTGCTTGGTTGTCATGGTCGCCTGGAGAGGAGTAAAAGGGAGCAATCGGCAAGGATAAGGGAATAAATCATTTTCAATGATTTTTTAAAAAATGGAAAGGCATGAGGGAGAAATGCATAATATTTTTTAAAATAGTTTTATTTTGAGATTGTATTGGTTGGTTAGTAAACTGAACAGAAAATTATGAAATCCTGCACCCAAATAATCGGGGTAAATTAGGAAAGTTATATCATTTTTATATTTTTAATTTAAAATTAAAATATTTGGTCAGGATCTTTATTTTAAGAATAAAAAATTCAACTAAAATAATTTAAACAGAAATAATACAATGTGGGAATAAGTAAAAGAGTAAAATTAAAGATTAAAAAAATCTATAAGAATTGAAATTTAAATATTAATGGAAGCTGTTCGAAAATTTTTATAACTGGCGGTGAGTCAAAAAAGTTATATCATTTTCATATATTTTGAATTTAAACTTTAAAATATCTATTATTTGGGAGTTAAAAACACATACAAAGAATATAATGGAAGTAATGTGCAGAAAATTCCAGCTTTTACAAAAGTGAGAAAATAACACAAATCACATACTACCTCCGGTCCTAATCATGCGTAGTCACAAAAATAGGGGAGGTGCGCTTATAATTACGGATTTTAAAAAATGAAAAAATAAAACTCATTTACCCGTATGATTGAATGACTGAAATCAAGTGGCAGTTTCTTGTGAGTCTTATTTTTCACTCTACTTTCAATAGATAGGTTAATATAATTTTTAGTCTCTTAAATTTGTCATGATTTTGGTTTTAATCCCTCGGATTTCAAATTACTCCTCTGGTTTTAAATATAAGACCTATTTTGTAGTGTATTTTGTAGTGTAATTTACACAACAAAATAACTCTTATATTTAGGACTGAAGGAGTCTTTCAAATGGTAAAATGATCTAACTTTTTGTTAGATTAGAGGGCTAATATTCTAAATAAAAAGAAATTTGAGGAACTAAAAGCTATTGTTTAAAACTTGAAGGACTACGATCAAAATAAGGGTCAACTTAAAGGACTAAACCTAATATTAATCCTTAATAGATACTCATCTGGTCCTATATAGGGTAGAGAGAGAATGCATTTTTTAGTTTTATTTATAGGATACTGAGAAAAATTTTCTGCATGAATATACAATTTTACCCCTCATTTATTATTGCATTAACTTTGTTTATATGAGGTATAATATATATTAAATAGAGATGACGTTAAAAAGTTATTAAATTTTAAATGTAAGTTAATGAAATTTAAGTTTTTTTTTGCCTGCATAAAATATACTAAAAATGTTTTATAAATAGATCAGAGGACTAATAGATAAATAATAGACTCTCGGAGGTTTGGTTGGGGAAAAGCAAAAACAGCTAAGCATTAGCGAAAAATGCATTTAATATGAGGAATGCCGCGCGCAAGGGTTTACACTTCGCTCTCTAGCCTTCGAAACGAACGGAATCCATGTCGCGTTCTCTCCGCAAAGCTACCGGCGTCAGCGCAATCTCTCCTTTAACATTTCAACATCTGATTTGTGTTCAAACCCAGTGGTTTTCATCGAGGTATGCTTATTCAACCTCTGCCAATGGGCATTCTTTCACCGTCTCATATCTCATTGACACCTGTGGCTTATCACCCAAACAAGCTGCTTCAGCTTCTAAGTGTGTCAGCTTCGAAACGCGGGATAAACCTGATTTGGTTATCAATTTCCTTAAAAGTCATGGATTCTCTCAGCCCCAGATTATTCGCTTCATTACTGACACCCCATCGTCTCTCCGATATGATCCTGAGAAAACCTTTCTGCCCAAAATTGAATTTTTTAAATCCAGAGGCTTTTCGAGCTTGGATATCCCTAAGCTCATATGTAGTTATCCTAGAATCATGTCAAGAAGCTTAAGGAAGCAGCTCATTCCTTCCTTTAACTTCTTTCGAGATGTGTTTCAATCTGACGACAAGCTCATTAAAACTCTTCGAATTTACTCGGGCATTCTTGTTGATGCCAACACAATTGCCCGGCCTAATATGGAGCTATTGCGAGAAGCAGGAGTTCCTGAATCAAATGTCATCAAATTTTTGCAATATAATCCTAGGACATTAACTGCAAGTCCTAATGTGCTTAAGGACATTGTGGAAGAAGTGAATAATATTGGGATCAATCCTTTGAAGTATCAATTTCTTATGGCTGTTCATGTGTTCTTCTGTCTAAGCAAATCCTCATTGGCAAAGAGAGCTGATGTTTATAAAAAGTGGGGTTGGTCTGACCATGACATTCTTGTGGCATTTAGAAAGTTTCCTCTCTGTATGGTAGCAGCAGAGGATAAGATCGATGCAATAATGGAGTTTCTTGTCCATAAATTGGGCTTTGAGTCTTCTACTGTTAGCAAATATCCTACAGTTTTTACAATGAGTTTCAGAAGGCGAATAGTTCCGAGAGGTGCTGTCATTCAAGCTCTGTTGTCAAGGGGTCTAATGAAAAAGAAAACATTGTTAACAAAATTTGTATATAGTGAAAGTTATTTTTTGAGGAAGTTTGTCCTTTGTCATGGGCAGGAAGCTACTGAATTATTAGAGTTGTATCAGTCTAAACTGCATCTTGCAAGGCAAATGAAGAATGGAAAGGTTTGAAGGTAAGAATATGGACTAAGATGTAGCAATTGTGTACCTGTTTTCTCTTCATTTGTATTGGTACGACACATTATTAATGTTTATGTGGTTTGCTTTAATTTAGGTTGGGAATGACATATCTAGCATGCAAAGAGCTTCATATTACACTAAAATCTCTCCATTTGAATTTAGCCCCAAATTTTAAAGCTTATCTGTAACACCATGCAGAGGGTTAGCATTGTTTATGTTTCCTTAGAGAAGGCATTTTGGAGTAAGAATCATGTATAGAGACATTGTTTTACCTGTCATTGGATTATTGAACCCTTCATCAATAGGCGTTCGTGGGCCATATTTTCCATTTGACCTTCTTCATCACTAGTGCTGCGTTAAAAACATTCTTTTCCAAATCAGAATTCTGGTTTATGATTACTAAACTATGTAACGAGGTTTTAAAATCCTCTTGCTTTGTTGGTTGGTTAATGTTTTGAAACTGCTAATTCCTCCAATTATAGGTTACTGATCCACTTGATTGTGTATGTTCATTTTTTCTGTTAACTCATAAACTAACCTCATTTGACCTTGGGAGAAAGGAATGAAGTAACGAAAATAATCCAACAGTTCATCTGATAATATTTAGTTATTTTTTACCATTATTTTTGCTCCTGAAACTGCCTTTATTCATATGGGTTTTGTTTGGTTAGATGACATACCTTATTATTCTCAATATTGATGGATTTTATTTTACTCGATTCAATTTGATTTGACTAGGTTTGAATATACTACTTGATTCACCCTGTCTGCTCTGGTTGAGAATGTATTTTTTCTTAATAAACATAAAGGTAAAGTTGTGATATTCATATTATTTTGGTATAAATGGCTTTGGCCATTCATATTTCAATTTTGTAATTTTCTTTCAAATGGAATATGTTTAATTTATTAGCTAGAAAATTCAGGGCGCATCTGTTTCCGCATTGACAACTAAAATTGTACTTTTAGCGTTGATTTGAGCATTGTCTTTCACACTTATTGGTGCTTGCTAAGTTCTTGATTCAACACTTTATGATTCAACTTAATTGGATTGATATTTGTGTGTTTCCCACCCAATTTAACAAATAAGTCATAAGCATAACTTTTATATTTTATATTAATATATTTTATCCATACTGACACCAAATTATACATTTTAAGCTATTGTTGTTTATGCCTTCCTGAGCATGACAATCTGAACATCTTATAGAATTCCATTAGGCCCTTTGAAATCGAAACATTTCAATTTTTGGACAGCCTGTCTCTTTCCTAATCAGATCAGCATAGAGAACTGGATTTGGGGCATTATTTTGGGAGAAATGTACGATGTATGTTTCTTTTCTTATTATTATAACATCTCTTCTTCTTTTTGGTGTAAAAAAGGTTTAGGTGAGTTGAGTCTGAAGGCTAACTTAGGCCAGGGAAGCATCTCTTCTTCTTTCCATTTTTTTAAATTTGCTATGGCTATACCAAGAATTAAGTTCAAGACCCCAACAGAGTCACAGAGGAGCTCCATTGTTCCAGAAAGGGGGAGTACTTTCCCAATTCAAAAACATTCCGAAGACAATGAGGCTGTGGTAAACATTGTTAAGGTAAGTGCAAATTCCATCCTCCTAATCATGTAGCCGATGTTTGCATCACATAGGAATCGCTCCCATGTTACGGAGCTGATATGTTGTGCATGCCATTGTACCAAAGGGTAATTATCAGAGGGCTAGTGGAAGAAGGACATATACCTCTACAAATCATGCTTCAGAGTAATCGACATCTTGTAGAGGTTTTTGAGTTAGGATTCGAGCTGAGTTGGGTTTTGCAGAGCTTTCGGTCGAAAAAGCTTGCATAGGATGGCAAGCCGACATCTATCAAACTAGTTGCAGAGCGTGCTGTGTGTTTCAGTTTTTGCCGTCTTGGACCATTTACCATCGCATCTATTTTTTTTCCCTCTTCTATTTGGCCCTTTTACGTTGTTTTCTTCTCAAGCTATTTATCGTTGTCCTATGTCCCATACTAATAAAGGATAGAAGCCAGTTTTTGGATGTCCCGTGGGACAAAACATGGACGACTTTGGAAGGCTTGTCCTACAGTTTGACGTGACAACGAAATAAATCAATCAATTAATGCATAAAGTGAAAGCAAAGATATATATGGATGTGGAGATGAGTTGGTAGTGCTTAAACAAGAACAATTTCAAATTATAAAGGAGAAGAGCATGCATATAATCAACAAAATTCAAATAGGTAATAAATATTAGGTGCCTTATAACCTCATCAAAACCTAATTTATCCATGACATTAAGTTCAAGCCATTTCAATTTTTGGTCTAAGAAGTTGGTTATGTACTTGTTATCTTTTTGCCTCATCTTTTCAAAAATGCTACTGAATTTAATAACATTATTCCACATCATGTAAGTTGAATCCCACAGACAATTCATGTTTAATAGACTCTTTGTATCAATTTTCATTCTTCTGCGGGCTCTTTCAATTTACTAGAGGGAAGTAAGGAGCTAGGAAGTAAACAATATCTTGGCATGTCTTGTGAACCATCTTGTCCTTTATCTTGTCCTAATTTACTCTCGAAGCAATCTCAACATGATTAAGCCCAAT
Organism: Neltuma alba; assembly: GCF_004799145.2. Classification (NCBI taxonomy): domain Eukaryota; kingdom Viridiplantae; phylum Streptophyta; class Magnoliopsida; order Fabales; family Fabaceae; genus Neltuma; species Neltuma alba. The sequence continues at coordinate 32,376 of NW_021636204.1, forward strand.
ACTAATGTATCATTTTGATTTTGGAGGATCAGCGAGCTAACTGTCAGTTGTTTTCTTTTTCTTTTGGTTTTTGTCAAGCTTACTGCTTGCCTTGGTATCTCAAAACAAAAAAGAAATCATTTTATCTCTATAATGAATAATTGAATTTGTGCAAAAGAAAAAAGAAAAAAAAGAGCATTAATTAAAAATATTTTAGTTAAAAAATGCATTTAATACTGGCCGCAAGGATTTCACTCTCTACCTCGCTCTTGCTTCAGCCTTCGAAACGAATGAAATCCATGTCTCATTCCCTTCGCAACGCTGGAAAAGTAGTTTATTAAAAAAAGTAGCTTATAGAGAAGTGAATTGGATAAAAGCTAAATTGAATAAGCTGAATTGTGTTTGGATTAGAGTTCAGAAAAACTAGATTGCAAAAGTGAGATTGGTAAAAGATTGTTTGGATTATGATTGAGTAAAAGTAAGTTTGGTTGTAAAATGATCAAAATAGATACGAGTTTTAATAAATAATGAAATATGATTAAAAAAATAATTTCACATAATACAATGAAATTAAAATAATTTAATATGAAGAAGTTATAAAAAATATTTTAAATATAAAGTGAAACATGAAAAAATAAAAGTATATTTTTAGGAGCATATTTAAAAATAAAAATATACTTCTAACTTATTCATTACTTTCAACTAATTTTAACTGATTTTTTATTATCTACAAATTAGTTATTTGAGGCTTATAATAAGAACCAAAAGAGGTAATAAATTTCTTAACTTTTTCTCTCTCCATATTTCAAAAGCTATAAGCCATAAGCTATAAGTCATAAGCTGTTAATTTTAGTTTATAGCTTATTGTAGCTTTTCAGACAAAAGCCCGATTGCAAAAAAGCTGATCCAAACAGACCTAATTGTATCAATTGAGCTTATAGAGCTTATAAGCCACTTATAAGCTCAAAATAAATGATGCCAAACAGGCACATCATATCTGTGTTCAAACCCAGTGGTTTTCATCGACGTATGCTTATTCAACGTTGTTCCACGGGTATTCATTCATCGTCTCTTATGTGTGTGTTTGAGAGAGATTTATGGGCAAGAAGGAGTTTATTTTGTAGCAAAAATCCGATTTAAAAGGTAAGTCTGTTTGGGAGAGCTTATACAAGATCACACTTGGGAGCTAAAAATGGGGCCAAACACGCAATTCACTTTAAGGGGTGTTTGGATACTTTGAAAAGTACTTTTCTGAAGTATTTTTTCGCAAATTGAGATAAACTCCTCCATGTATTTATTTCGTAAACCGTAAAATCATTTTTGAAACCATAATTTGGTTTTCATCCAAACAATCCTTTAAACTAGGAGAGGTAGCTTTTTCAAGTGGCAATCAGGCATAAGACTGTTGGAAATTATCAGAATAATAATTTTCTTTTATTTCTCCTATTATTCTCTCATTATTTAATAAAATTCATGAGCTTTTTTGGTAATTTTCAACCTAAACTTGTTTTTATTCAATTGTAATCTAAATAACTTTTTACCCAATTTAACTTTTACAAATTAATTTTTATAAAATCCAATCCAAACACAATTTATGTTACCAAATTTAACTTTTACTTAATCTAACTTTTTCAAAAGTCAAATTGTAAATAAATTTTTTTTTTCTACCGCTAATCCAAATGGAACCAGGCCTAATTGATACATGTGGTTTCTCACCCAAAGAAGCTGCTTCAACTTCTAACTGCGTTAGCTTTGAGACATTAGATAAACCGGATTTGGCTATCAAGTTCCTCAAAAATGATGGATTCTCGCAGTCCCATATTCTTCGTTTCTTTAGGCATTGCCCATAATTTCTACGATCTGATCCTCAAAAAGCCTTTCTGCCGGAGATTTGAGTTTTTCAAGTCCATTAGTGTTTCGACCTCACGCATCCCAAGGCTCCTATGTTCATGTCCCAGCATCATGAAAGGAAGCCTAAGTAAGCAGCGCATCCCTTCCTTTAATCGCTTACGAGATATTGTTCAATCTGATGATAAGCTCATTAAAGCTCTTCAATGTTGCTCGGGCATCCTTCTTGATGCCAACACCTTTGCTGTGCCGAATATGAAGCTATTGCGAGAAGTAGGAGTTGCTGAATCAAAATGTCATCAAATTATTGTGTGTGTATCCTAGGACATGGACAAAAAGTCCTAATCCATTTAAGGACATTGCCTAAGAAGCGAAGGAATTGCATTTGATCCTTTAAAAGTCCAATTATTATGGCTGTTCATGTTTGCTCAACCTTTTAAAAAAAAAAAAAATCCACAGGGACTCTAAGGGCTGGTCCTTATAAGTAGTGGGGTTGTCCTCAGAATGACATTTTTGTGGCATTTAGAAAGAAGACATTACTCTGTTTGGTATCATGTTTGGTATCATTTATAAATATATTTTATATAAATTGAAACAAAATTTTTTTTATATACTTATCTCGTATTCTGTAAATTACGATTGAAAAACTGTTTATAAAATATTCTAAATAAATACAAATAAATTATCTGAAATAGACTTTCTGAAAAGACATATCTTTTTGCATGAGCAGGTGAATTATTGGAGTTGTATTGGTCTAAACGGGGGCTTGCAAGGTAAATGAAGAACGAAAAGGTTTTGTGGTATGATTTTAGACCAAAGATGGGGCAAATTTGTATTAGAAAAAAAAAAAAAAGATGGGCCAATTGCTGAACTATCTTCTCACTACATTATTAACCTTTATGTTGTTTGCTCTTGTTTGGCTTGGACAGGACGTATCATTCAAAAGTAACGTTGCGCTATGCGTGAAAATTGTTCTGCCTAAATGGATCTTGATAAAGTTGTATAAAAGTTTATAAATAAATGTTGTGTGTAGCTATAAAATATAGGACATTTATTGAAGGATTAGATGACAAACATGCACCTTTTTTGTGTCATGTGTAATAATAGACGCCTCTTAAAACAATGGTTTATGCTTACTTTTGATGACTTATTTGAAAAAAATTTGTCCCTAAATATAACTCAATTGATGAGTTTTTTCAATTTTATCTATGTTGACTTTATAAATATAGAGGGAGATAAAGTAAATACTCCCTCCAATTCATAATACAAGGCGCCAGTTAACTTTTTTCACACATTAAGAAATAGAAGTTTGGTCATTACATGTATCTTCACGGGATAGGGATAAAGTTTTCATACTTTATCCATAGAAAATTATAAAATTACTTTTAATGTTACCTTTTATTATCTCTCATCCTTCTCATATATTTAATAGGGAATTAGGGATAGAAGTGAAAAAAAATTACATTAATTATTTGACTAACGTCTTATATTTTGGATTATAATTTTCTTCTAACCAATATCTTATACTCCTCCGGCCTTAATATAGGACCCAATTCTTGAGTTGGTTTTGGTTCTAAATATAAGGACCCATTCTCTCATATAACAAGTAGAAGAGGGAGAAGAGTATAAAAAAGATGATTTATAGTGTTTTAGGAAAAATGTGTCACTTTCTTATAATTAACTAATTTACCTAACTTCTTTAATTTAATCAAATTAGTTAAATGGATCTTATATTAAGGACCGGAGAGTATTATGGATAGGAAGAAGCAGTGAGAGCAAATATAAAACATAATTGTAATAGTCTTTGTTTAATAAGGAAAATGTGTCCGACAAAAGAAAGAGTGAATGTTAAAAAAAAATTAATTTAATGTATTCTTTTTAGTTTGCGTGCTTCTTATACAAATAAATAGAAAGGGTGATTAATCTTTCAAATTTTAACTCAATTATAAATAATTCAGTTAATTTGGCATGACTTAATTCCCACTCGCCCTCCCTCTCCATGTATATTCCTTTTACACCCTAATAATTCTCCGGCCTCCACCACTTTCCCCTTCTCTGTTTCTTCGTTCTTGCTCGCTATTTTTGCAGAGCAATGGTAAAGCAGAGCAAGCAACTCACACCATAGTCTTAAAGGGGTAGTACAGCTCCATTGCCCATTTAGTTTCCGATGAAATCACAGCGTTACTTTCAGTATCTTGGCCACCATATATTCCAAGTATAAACCGGGAGGACCGGAGTGGGTGATTAGGATCTTATTTTTAGCTCATTTGGATGCCACGTGGGCACCACCTTTTGCCATATAAGATGATTTATGTATGGAAAGGATTGATTTATTAAATGACAAAATAGATCGCTGGTCAAAAAAAAAAAAGACAACAGATCAGGGACTGAGTTTCAATTTCAGGAACTGAATTACACCGAGTTGTTGTGGCTGAGAGACTGACCATGATTGAGTTAAAACTTGAAGACAAAAAGATTAATTTTCGTTCAGTGTGGTAGTTCTTGGACCCCTGCCAACGCGTTTTCTTTGCTGAGCATTGGAATCTGATGGAATCCATGTCTCGTTTTCTGAGCAGAGCGATCGGTTTTCGGAAGCACATTATCAACGCAACCTCTCCTTCAAGATTTCAACATCTGGTTTGTGGTCAAATCCAGTGGCTTTCTGTGGGGTACGCAAATTCAACCGCCTCAAATGGCCATTCTTTCACTGTTTCATATCTGGTTGACGTATGTGGCTTCTCAGCTAAACAAGCTGCTTCCGCTTCTGAGCGCGTCAGCTTCGAAACGCGAGATAAGCCAGATTTAGTTATCAATTTCCTGCAAAAACATGGACTTTCTCAATCCCAGATTGCTCGTTTCATTAGACATGATCCATTGATTCTTCGATGTGACCCTGACAAAACCCTTCTGCCCAAGATTGAGTTTTTAAAATCCATGGGTGTTTCGAGCTCAAGCATCCCTAAGCTCTTGTGCAGTTCTCCTGCCATCATGCGGAGAAGCCTAAGCAATCAGCTCATTCCTTCCTTTGATTTCTTCCGGGGTTTGTTTCAATCTGATGAGAAGCTCACTCAAGCTCTTACATATTGCTCGGGCATCCTTCTTTATCTTAACACTCATGTCGTGCCCTATATGAAGCTATTGCGAGAAGCAGGAGTTTCTGAATCAAATGTCATGAAATTGTTGCAATTTTTCCCTAGGGCACTAACTACTAATACTGCTCTGGTTTAAGGAAGTTGTGGAAGAAGTGAAGGAACTTGGGTTTAATCCTTTGAAGATTCAATTTGTTATGGCTGTTCGGGTATACTTATCCTTAAGCACATCCACACGGGCAAACAAGTTTGATGTTTATAAGAAGTGGGTTGGTCTGACCATGACATTCTCGCGGCATTTAGGAAGTACCCCTTTTGTATGACCGTGGCAGACGATAAGATTGATGCAGTAATGGAGTTTCTTGTCCACAAATTGGGCTGTGAGCCTTCCACCATTAACAAAAATCCTTCTGTTTTGGCATTGAGTTTGAAACGGCGAATTATTCCCAGAGGTGCTGTCATTCAAGCTCTGTTGTCAAAGGGTCTGATAGAAAGAAAAGCATTGGTTGCAGCATTTA